>NC_012872.2:38335527-38338027 GCF_000003195.3 Sorghum bicolor
TGTTCACTCGGCTGGCTGGTCTATTTATTGCTATTTTGTCTTAATAGAGAAGAAGCTTTTTCCTGCGAAGATCAAGTTGAACGGTGAGTTCTAAAGGTTTTCCTGATGTACCAGTGTCTGTGTCGCTTTCCAAGTAGTCCTTTCTTATTTAATCAAAGAAAGGGCTTCAAAATCCAGAACTGCTAACAAACCAAGGATATAAGAATATTCATTAGGTTAATCACTTTTCTGTGTTCATTAGTGAACTTCCCCAGATAACAAATGTCTAGAATCTCCAGATAAGGAAGTACTCTTCTCAAAACACAACTGCTAACTACAGATAATTCTTCATTTGCTCCTTGGTTTAGACTTTAGAACAGCACTAGATCTTAAGTAATTGTGGGAGCAGACCTCCTAAAGCACCAGACCATTTTATGAACCAATTGCAAGTAAAAGTAGTCTTTGCAGCAAGTTAAACAATAGTATCACAAGTTCACAACTATGAATGCTCACACTCAGGATAGACGCCCAGCTTTATTAAGAAAGCCAAAGTTCATACAATAAAAAAGGAAATAAGGAAAGCAGGGGACACCTGCGTTACAATGAGGTAATCTGACTTATAACGACTCCTGAACAACTCAAACACTAGAAAGCACTAGTATCACCAAACCAACAACTGAGCTTTCGACAGACGGACTTAGTCTTTCTTCAGGTCCCGCTAACCTAGTGATGTAGAAGATTAGCGCCGGATGGCACAAGGCGCTTTGCTGTAAAACGCAGCCTCTCCACAGAATTTTGCTGCATGCTGGGCCCTGATGGTGGAACTGTCATTTTGGGGAAGAAGAAAGCCGCCCCCTTTTGCGGCAGAGTGGGCAGCATCGCTTTCCCTCGCGTAGCTTCGATGCCATGAAAAAGCAGAAAAAAGACAAGAAAAAGAAAAAACAGTATCTTTTGGATTCCTGCCATTAATTACAGGAAAACGAATTGTGGAGCTGTAGGCTTCAAAGTAAGGGGAGGACCGAGATTATATACCCAGCAGCAGCGCGGGATCGAAGGGCTTGGTTGGAAGGTAAGTTGGTGGTAGGTTAGGGGTCTTTCCCGCGTGATAGGCTTGGCGCTTCCCGCCTGATAGATAACCACCACCACAGGCCCTTTTACATGCAAGACTGCCATGCGGCACGAATTTAACGGTAGGTACAATCCTGATAAGTTTGCAGCAGTTGAGTCATGCCTTTGTAAACAAACCTTTCCCACCTTTAACAAACCGATCCAAAACCAAGAAAGAAAGAAAAGAAGGAATTTTAGCACAAGGTTCGCCAGACTTGCTTCTCGCTGCGCTCGATCAAAGAAAGAGAAATCGAACAAGAGCTGCGCTCGACCAAGAAGTCATGGGGCTAGCTCGAACGATATAAAGATGGAATCAGCAGTGTCAGAAGTCAACCAAAACAGAGTAGCATGGCCGGGCAGTAAGCTTTCGAAGCCTCAACAACAGAATAGCAATAGAATATTTTCTGACGCAGATGGTATTTTCATTTTTTCAAGTGCTATTGCCTGGATGGTGTTCTCGGTATCGTTTTCTTCAAGAAGGGAAGGAATCGGGGGGATAGAGTTCCGGGCAAGACTGTTTGGCTCTATGTTCAGGAAAGGAATGCCCTCAGGGAAGAAAGAGGAAAGTAGCATAGCATAGCAGAGAAAAGAATCTCTGTTCTCAGTCTAAGTAAGCCCGTCCTAGCAATAGTGGCTGAAGCTGGTCTCGATCTCGAACTCAAACTGATGCCTAGCTGCCTCCATCTCCGCTTCCTTCTACTACCAGTGTGCGCTCATCCCTTGCTTGTTCTTTCAGGACTGAGTATGATGAAATATTTTGAGATCTGACTTACTTTAGTCCGTATCGTCGGTCTACTTCTGACAAGCAAAAGGCATAATATCCCCAATGAGTCAGGAATAGAAGATGCCAACGTGTTGAGACCGACCTAAAGATCTTGTCAAACAATACAGGCTTTCTTCCAAAGAATATCCCACTTTGTTGGCTGGCCTGGAAAATCTTCCTAGCCTTGACTGTCGTTGCGTTTAACGAGCTTGACAAAACTACCTCCCCGCTTCTCAAAACAAGGCAGATTAAGGGAGAATGCCATCTTTTTCGTAGATAGTCTGAGTTCGAGCTACTGGACTGGCTTCGGCTTCTTCCTTCGAGTTAGAGTGCCCAATGCTAATATTCTCAAATGCCTTAACCGTAATTTTCGTTGATTCGTTTAGACTTCATCCTATATACGCTTATGGACAGGCAGAAATGAACGGATACCATTCTCCAGAGATAGTAGCTTAATTAGCTTAGGTTTCAATCCTAACGCACGAGAAGAAAAACGAAAAGCATGGGACTTCCAGTACGATAGGGCCGGACCTCAATGGTCCTTTATGTCTGAAGCGGATGTGAGCGTGGTCAACCGAATCTGAGCCGTGTGCACTGCCAGGCGTCGGAACGCTAATCGGAGCACATAGAGTGGGCGGTGGCAAAGCAGTC
>NC_012872.2:38343027-38365527 GCF_000003195.3 Sorghum bicolor
CCCCGCTTCTCAAAACAAGGCAGATTAAGGGAGAATGCCATCTTTTTCGTAGATAGTCTGAGTTCGAGCTACTGGACTGGCTTCGGCTTCTTCCTTCGAGTTAGAGTGCCCAATGCTAATATTCTCAAATGCCTTAACCGTAATTTTCGTTGGTTCGTTTAGACTTCATCCTATATACGCTTATGGACAGGCAGAAATGAACGGATACCATTCTCCAGAGATAGTAGCTTAATTAGCTTAGGTTTCAATCCTAACGCACGAGAAGAAAAACGAAAAGCATGGGACTTCCAGTACGATAGGGCCGGACCTCAATGGTCCTTTATGTCTGAAGCGGATGTGAGCGTGGTCAACCGAATCTGAGCCGTGTGCACTGCCAGGCGTCGGAACGCTAATCGGAGCACATAGAGTGGGCGGTGGCAAAGCAGTCATCGCGCGTGTGTGTATCTCTCCCCGAGAAGAGGCGCATGGGGTAGCGAGGCAAATCGTGTTTCATCAAATGTGACATGTCTTGAGATGAGTCTGCGTGCGGGGATCATAACAGCAGTACCCCTTGTGCTGATCACTATAGCCAACGAAAATCAATGACTTTTTTCTCAAAGGATTGACTTTGGCCACACCGTCTTGATCAAAGAGCTCGGGTTACACAAATCTCCCTTCTTTGTGTACTGGAACAGCTACCACTTCCTTAGAACAGCACTAACTTACCGCTCTCTATACTATATAAAAATAAAAGAAAGAGAATAGCTCCATAACCAAAAAAATAGTGAACTGCCATGAATTACACACACGCTAGTAGTGGCTCGGCTAGAGGACTACAGCAGCCGAAGCCGTGATTTGTATGGTATGTCTTGCCCTCAATGTCTGGTTGGTTGGTAAGTCACTAAATCCCTATCTCCCGGTGGTCGAGTACCCCCGACGCGTCGAATGGGTTGTTTAGTCTGACTTCTTGTGCTGGCCCGACATCATTCTGTCTCCCGCATTCTCTCCTTTCATCGGTTTGTTTTTTTTACTTCGCTTCGCGATTAGAGTTGTACGCATCATGCATGGGAATCCTTCCGTCCTTGATGTTAACGCTCTCGTGCGTAGGTCCCGGGTCAAAGGCATCTCGAAGGAAGCTGCTCCGCATATGCGATCACCTCCATGTACCTACAGATGAGGGCTCCAACGCCTACTGTACAATCATGTGGGAAGTGCATCCTGCACACCAGAAAGTCAGTGGCGTACCCACACCCCCTCCCCCTGTACCTACACCCATTGAAACGTTTATTGTCTGACAATCTCCGACGCGACGCGCAACGCCCCATGCAAATCCCTACGTCGGTCGATCGATGCGCACAGAAGGAGAGCTTGTCTATAACGAAAATAAGAAAGATAGTGAATCTTGTTTGAACCATTAATGAAAAATAGAGGTTGGTACAATAGTTAGGAAGTAAAATGGGCTTTTTATTGGGGATAGAGGGACTTGACTTGAACCCTCACAATTTAGAAAGTCGACGGATCGACTATATAATATACTATAAATTTCATTGTTGTCGGTATTGACATGTAGAATGGGGTTCTCTCTCCATTCACTTTGAGCTGGGTTTCTTGTGATCTTTGTAGTTGTTTTTCCGTCCAATTTTATGGTAAATTCAGTCATAGGAATCCAGACTCCGCTTGATTCGATCTTCAGTTTCGACCTTCATCACTCAGGAAATTTTTGTTGCCACTTATTCCACTCAGAGAGACCGAACCATCCAACAGCTATGCCATCCCCATTGTCCATTGAGCCTGCTCTGAATAATCCCCCCTTTGCTATTGCAACTGATTTAAGGTCTGGAACTACGAGCATACTTTTCCAGAGAGAGTCCTTGTTGGCTCAAGTTGAGACCGTAGTGCAAGCTCATCAAAGGAGGCCTTTATAAGCCTATTTGACATCTACAAGGCACTAAAGCTTCAACCTGGCGGCCTCTGCTCCGATATATCAGAAAAGAAAACCTTTTTTTACAGTAAGGGAATTTGGCCCAATAGTCCCTCCAATTTGAAGTGATCAAGCCACCACTGGTACCAGTAGGGAACTGGTACTACCACCTCCTCCAGCTCTAGCTGAGCTCTCCAGTTCTTCTCCATCAGTGAGTTGCAATGGGAGCATCTCAACATCCTCTGGTAGAATCTGTGTAATCCAAGCCTTCTGGGACATCATCCACCCGCAACTGCTTTCTCTCTTGCAGCTCTTTCATAGCAATGGCCTTTATGTTTGGAGGCTAACCCAGGCATCCATCACTCTCCAGTGATTTCAAATCCAGAGGTTAATCGTACTCTAGCAACTTTACGTAAGGCAGAGTTGGGTTTTTTGGGGTTGATAGTGGAAAAGTCGACAGATAAGTCATCCTTACTGTCCCTCTACAGAACCGTACATGAGATTTTCACCTCATACGGCTCCTCGTTCAATTCTTTCGAAGGGATCCTTTTCCTCGTTCGGGAGTCTCCGCCCTTCTTCCACTCCGTCCCGAAGACTAACTAAGACCAATTGAGTCACGTTTTCATGTTCTAATTGAACACTTTCCATTTATGATTAAAGGAGAGGGTTTGGTCAGGGGGATGCAGAAATAGTGCTTCAGGATCCATTGCGCGTCCAAGGCCTTTTGTTCTTCTTCGCATCTGTTATTTTGGCACAAGTTTTTTTGGTTCTCAAAAAGAAACAGTTTGAAAAGGTTCAATTGTACGAAATGAATTTCTAGATCCTGGGATTTCTTACCATCAAGTTAGAAAAAAGGTACATAGAATATGTATGGACAGTCTTTTCCAATGCGATAAAATAAAGCAACATCGTGTCTATTTTTCTTTGCTAAAGGGGTATTTCCATGGGTTTGCCTTGGTATCGTGTTCATACTGTCGTATTGAATGATCCGGGTCGATTGCTTTCGGTGCATATAATGCACACAGCTCTAGTTTCTGGTTGGGCTGGCTCGATGGCTTTATACGAATTAGCGGTTTTTGATCCCTCTGATCCTGTTCTGGATCCAATGTGGAGACAAGGTATGTTCGTCATCCCCTTTATGACTCATTTAGGAATAACGAATTCGTGGGGTGGTTGGAGTATTTCAGGAGGAACTGTAACGAATCCGGGTATTTGGAGTTATGAAGGTGTGGCAGGTGCGCATATTGTGTTTTCTGGCTTGTGTTTCTTGGCAGCTATCTGGCATTGGGTATATTGGGACCTAGAAATATTCTGTGATGAGCGGACGGGAAAACCTTCTTTGGATTTGCCCAAGATCTTTGGAATTCATTTATTTCTTGCAGGGGTGGCTTGTTTTGGCTTTGGTGCATTTCATGTAACGGGTTTATATGGCCCTGGGATATGGTTGTCCGATCCTTACGGACTAACTGGAAAAGTACAAGCTGTAAATCCTGCGTGGGGTGCAGAAGGTTTTGATCCTTTCGTTCCGGGAGGAATAGCTTCGCATCATATTGCTGCGGGTACTTTGGGCATATTAGCGGGCCTATTCCATCTAAGTGTCCGTCCGCCTCAACGTCTATACAAAGGGTTACGTATGGGCAATATTGAAACTGTACTTTCCAGTAGTATCGCTGCTGTTTTTTTTGCTGCTTTCGTAGTTGCCGGAACTATGTGGTATGGATCAGCAACTACCCCAATCGAATTATTTGGGCCTACTCGTTATCAGTGGGATCAGGGATACTTTCAGCAAGAAATATATCGAAGAGTTAGCGATGGGTTAGCCGAAAATCTTAGTTTATCAGAAGCTTGGTCTAAAATTCCCGAAAAATTAGCCTTTTATGATTATATTGGTAATAATCCAGCAAAGGGGAAAAACATCTTTTGAGGAATGGGCCAGACCCGGGCATTTCTCAAGAACAATAGCTAAGGGCCCCGACACTACCACTTGGATCTGGAACCTACATGCTGATGCTGACGATTTCGATAGTCATACCGGTGATTTGGAGGAGATCTCCCGAAAAGTCTTTAGTGCTCATTTCGGCCAACTCTCCATTATCTTTCTTTGGTTGAGTGGCATGTACTTCCACGGTGCCTGTTTTTCCAATTATGAAGCATGGCTAAGCGATCCTACTCACATTGGACCCAGTGCTCAGGTAGTTTGGCCAATAGTAGGACAAGAAATTTTGAATGGTGATGTAGGCGGGGGTTTCCGAGGAATCCAAATAACCTCTGGTTTTTTTCAGATTTGGCGAGCATCCGGAATAACTAGTGAATTACAACTCTATTGTACCGCAATTGGTGCATTGATTTTTGCATCGTTAATGCTTTTTGCCGGTTGGTTCCATTATCACAAAGCCGCTCCCACCATCAGCCACGGTATTGGATCGATTTGCCTTGAAGATATGAAATAAGAAAAATCCAGAATTTCTTCTTTGTGATAATAATGCCAAAAAATCTCAAGTTGGCTCATCTGTCTTTCTTTCCCTTATGTTGATCATTAGAGGCCTCTTGACTTTTCTCTTCCCTATTTTTTATTTATTTTATTTTTTAACTAGTCAAAAAATAAAATAAAAATTTCTAGTGGTTTTCTTCCAAGAGATGCCTGCTAAAAATTGTTTGAATCTCTCACCAAAACAGATAAGAAGTATATCACTGAAAATTACTATCCAGCCATATGGGTATATGAAGAGCGCAAATTCCTTTATACCCCACCCAATTAGAATTAGGGGAAATAAAACATAAATGTAGAAAGTTCTCATCATAAGATCAGCCAATAGAAGAAAAAAGTCCCTAATTCTGCAGAACATTCTGAGCACGTGAAAAGTGAATAGCCTAAAGATAAAAAAAAGTTTATCATTTTTTTAACAGCAGTTCTTATTGCCCCTTTGGCCTTTTTGGCCCATTGTTGTATCCGATTCAACAATTGATACATATTTGTTCTCCTCTAAAAAAAAGGAACTTCCGTTCCGAGCTTTGGTTTGGTGAGTCGTACGAGAGTTTAAAAATAGTGAGTTAACTTAGTAATGTTAGTAACCTTCCTTTGAGCCTCGACCAAATAGACTTGTAGGTGGAATGGCAAGGAACTAGTGCTCATAAATACAGTTAACTCTCCTTAACTCAAATCAGCAGGGAACACTAACACTAAAGCATTATGTTTTATGTGAGAAATTCCAAAAAAAAAATCATCTAAACCTTTATACATGTGCCCGCACATCAATGCAGATCTTTGTTTTATACTATGGTGGAAATATTAGCATGTATGCAAATCAAAGTAAGTGTCATCCTTAATAACTGTGGACCCACTACAAAATTTCCCTAGAAATGAAAGTAGTGTGAAGTGTCAGTTGTTTTGTTTTGTTAATTTAAAAACAAACATATGCCAGTTAGTTCTATAGATGCTTTGTAAGCTTTGTTTTCTTTTTTTAAAAAATATGTCAGGTTTCCTTCGTGACTCTTCCTGTTCACTATAGTTAAAAAAAAAGAGGTTATAGAATTGCTTTTTTTTCGCTAAAAAAAATTAAAACTTGTACCTCTACTTGAATTAATTGAACTGGATTAGTCCACAAAAACTTCTATTAGAACTATAAGTTCCTAACTCCATTTAGTCTGATACAATAAAGATTTCGAAAAAGAACTACTAATCCTTAACTTTTCGAGGAATCCTTCATCAGTGGTTGTGAATGACTGACTTTTTCAATCCTTTCGACCTTGGTTCCGTAGGAGCAAGTCAGAAAGGTTGAGAAATAGAACCATCTGATTTGATTCGTTCCCAATAGCCATGAGATGATCATCTTAGGGTGATCCTTTTGGGCTGTCTATTCTCTAATTCACCCGATCCGATAGTACCCGTTTTTGGAACGTCCAGTGCCAAAGTCACTGAATGGGTAAGTCACCAATCCAATCCCTTTGACAAATCGGGTGTCATATTAGATATCATATTCTATATATATAGAAATATCATAGAATAGACATATAGAATTTTTGGTTGGGAAATTCGAATGAATCATTGAGTGAAAAAGGAGCAAAGAATGACAAAAGATGAGACTCTACTAGTCTTCACTCTTGTGGTTTCCTCGGATCCCGAGCCGGTCTTATCTTGGCTCGCAAACCCAAGTTTGTCTATGAAGAGCTAATCTAATTGTATTAGTTTCTATAATGGATTTCTTATGTGGAATACTAATGGATAGGGCCTCGTTGCTAAGTGCTACAAGATCTAGTGCACTGGAACTCGTGGTTATGGACCCGAATCCTTTAGTATGGAACATTGTCTTTTCCAAGTAAAAACCCCTAGTATATGAAAGAATGAAAAGGTGCTTTCGTTCTTGTGGAATAAGAAGCCCTCGTACCTTAATGAAAGGAAAATAGGAATTTTTCGTTAGGTATTTGACCAAATAGGATCGTCCAGTTCCTATAGAACCTATCACTAAAATACCCGATAGGGCTAAGCGGAACGAAAAGGGTTTTCCATGAGATGGTAAATGAAAACGATTAGCCCCACACGAGGTTTGGGAATAAGTGATTGTCTGATAATGAGCAAGGAATATACGTCTTTCTGCTAAAGAGGATCTATTAAACTCATAATTCATTAGATCCTTGTTAGCAATGTCAACTAGGTATCATAAGTAAATGGATCTCGGTTGTTCAATCCTTTGATAACCAAGGTCATTCTTTGCTAAAGAGAAATGATCACTATGGGTCAGACTCAATAGAATTGGATCCATTCCAAATAGCGAGAATTAGGATTCTTGATCCCTCTCAATCTCTCTTTCAATTCGAGGATCCAGAGAGGTTTTTTCATAGTCATCTCCGAATATTTGCCATCTCCGAATATTTTCGATTTCATTTTTCTATGATATGTCTTTCTATATGAAAATTGGTTATTTACGATGTACGATGATCCCTGTTAAGCATCCATGGCTGAATGGTTAAAGCGCCCAACTCATAATTGGTAAATTTGCGGGTTCAATTCCTGCTGGATGCACGCGAACGGGAACGGTCTATTGGAACTGGCTCTCTATCCATGGAATCTCATCCATCATCCATACATAACGAATTGGTATGGTATATTCATACCATAACATAAGAACAATAAGAACTCGAATTCTTATCGATACTGGAACTCAGAGCATAGGAGGGAAAGTCGATTTATGGATGGAATCAAATACGCAGTATTTACAGAAAAGAGTCTTCGTTTATTGGGAAAGAATCAATATACTTTTAATGTCGAATCGGGATTCACTAAGACAGAAATAAAGCATTGGGTCGAACTCTTCTTTGGTGTTAAGGTAGTAGCTGTGAATAGCCATCTGTTGACACCGTTTTTGGGCGCGTGTCTAGGATGGCAGGATAAGGTGGCAGTACGATGTTTACAAAGCGGGTTGCCGATGAGGATGGTGGCCGATGAGGGAGAAGTTGAATGTGACTAAGTCCACAGGCAGTAATATGGTGCCGATGGCTAGATAAGAAAGTCTGCCGATGACTATGGCAAAGGATCTGCCGATGATGCAAAGGAGGAGTCTGGAAGCTGCCGGTCGTTATGTGGAGGAGTTTCGGTTTGTCACGAGGGATAGTTTTGTTATTTCCTTAATTATTTGCATTGTTTTGTATACGGATTCCGTGTAATTTGGAGTTCGAATTCTAATCGTGTCTGGTTGTAGCTCTTTGAGCAGGGTATAAATATAGACCCTAGGGCCTTGTAATAATCAATCAAGAAATCAATCAAACACACGTTTTTACTCATATTCCAGCATTTACTTTTCGACGACTTCATCATACTTTTTCCTTTTGTTACGAGTTCTTAGGAATTCGTCGACTTAAGCTCAGCGTGTTCTCAAGTTCCGCGTGAGTACCTCTTAGCCGTGACATCCGGGCGCATCGCTGTTGTCAGGACTAAAGTATTCGAGTTATCACCTTTGCCGATAGCAAGGTCAAATCGGCTGGCACGCCTTAACGTTTGAATCGGGTATTAGCCCTTTGTGTTTGCAGATCAGTTTTGCATCAACACATCTTTTGGCACGCTCGGTGGGACAAGATTCAAGACCAAGATCAACATGTCGATCTCTGACCTCGATCAAGAGAACGTCATCCCCGTGACGGAGGCCAACCTCAAGGATGAGCAGAAGCAAGCTATTGCCCAAGCCATGGAAGAGTTCAAGCAGCAATGCCTGAGGTCTTTCAGCATAAACAGGAGCGGCGAAGTGGTCCAGAAAGATGCACTGCCGGCACCACGGCAGGTTACCTTTGACGCCAATCCTGGCAAGCTTCAAGATATGGTTGACAATGCCATCAATCGAGCGTTGATTAACCAAGCTGGTGTACTGTCTAATACGGTTTTCAATGCCGTGGCAAGAACTTTCAAGGAAGGACAAATCCCACCAGATTATGTGGGCCCCTCCCATCATCAGCCAACGGCACCAGAGGTCACGGCTCCATCGGCTGCCTTGACGAATGCAAGTGCACAATCTGCCGTCCCTCCAAGTACATCGGGGACTACTGGTGCACTATCTATGCCGATGGCAACCAACCCACAAATTTCAGTTGGGCAGCATAAACTGACAACAGATATGTTGGCATCGGCAATGTCAGGGTTGACTCTTCCTCCCAACTGGTGGGGTTACGGTATGCCTCCAGAGTTGACGCCGGGAACATCACAAATAACTGACATGAGCCTATGACATCGGCACCTCCCAATGTGCCGGTGAACCAGAGTCCTCGGTATACCACAACTACTACTGCAAGGCCTCACACTGGAAATCCTCAAGATTCAATGTTCCAGATGCCCAACGCATCGGCAGAGTCAATGCTGATGCAACAGAGGCCTATGGCCCAGTCGGGGTATGTCAATTCAACGACGGTACCCAATTACCAATCATCGGCAGCACCTATGCCGATGAACGCTAATAATGGATGGCTTGGACAACAAGCCTTTCCACAATCGCCCCAACAGAGTTACCAGACTACAGGGTTCCAGCAAGGTCAGGTCTATCCCGGGTTCCAAGGTCAGGGGATTCCCAACCAGCCAATGAATTTTGGACAGCAACTCGGAGGACAACCAATCGGTGGACAGCAGTTTGGTGGTCCGCAGATTGGAGGACAGGTGATCAATACAATGTTCCGCGCGGATCACGTCCCCAACAGACACGTGGAGGTTCGCCACCAAGTACCAGATCCGCAGCCGCCTCATCGGCAAGATGCCGATGCATATTGGGCCGATAAGATTGCTAAAGTAATGAGGGAACAATTTGGGATAAAACCCAAAGTCAACACTTATTCTTATCGGACACCGTATCCTCCCGCGTATGATTTGATCCCGCTTCCACATCGGTACAAGGTACCGGATTTTACAAAGTTTTCCGGACAGGACGACACGTCAACCATGGAGCATGTCAACAGGTTCATTATTCAATGTGGAGAGGCTGGTAACAGGGACGAATTGAGGGTTCGTCTATTTTCATCATCATTGTCTGGATCGGCCTTTACTTGGTTCATATCGTTACCTCCCAACTCTGTAATTACTTGGGCCGATCTAGAGAAGCAATTCCAGAAATACTTCTTCTCGGGGGTTCATGAGAAGAAGATCACCGACTTGGTCAAGTTGAGACAACGTAATGATGAGTCGGTTGAGGGATTTGTGCAGAGGATACGAGAGGTCAAGAATAAATGCTATAGCCTGGTTCTAGATGATCGGCAGCTAGCCGATTTGGCTTTCCAGGGTTTGTTGCCACATATCAGGGATAAGTATGCCTCTCAGGAGTTCGAAAGTTTAAGTCATTTGGTGCAGAGGATTTCTGATCAAGACATCAAGCCTTTTGAGCCTAAGAGAGCATGGAATAAGAAAGTGTCATTTGTCGATGAAGCAACAAGCTCAGATTCTGATGAAGAACCAGTAATCGGTTTGGCAGAGTGGGTAAAAAACAAGAAGCCGATGTCTTGTCCTTTTGGGCAGAAGGAACCGGAGAAGTTTGCTTTTGACACCGCTAAGGCTGATAGGATATTTGACTTTCTACTTCAGGAAGGTCAGATCAAACTGTCACCTAACCATGTGATCCCATCGGCAGAAGAGTTGAAGAGGATGAGATATTGCAAGTGGCATAATGCAACTTCCCATGACACCAACGAGTGCAAAGTATTCAGACAGTAGCTGCAATCGGCTATAGAGTCAGGGAGAATCAAGTTTGACAGTTCCAAGGCCCAGAAGCCGATGAAGATAGACCAACATCCTTTCCCGACAAACATGTTGGATGCTAAGGGGAAGGCTAAGGTCTTAACATCAGAGACAGCTGAGAAGAGTGCATCGGTAGATCCTCAGCATCAAGTTACTACTGCCGATGCAAGAAGTAAGGGCTTGGTCCAGGAAGGAACTAGCTCAGGAAGGCTTCCTCGATCTGGTATCGTCATAACTCATAGAAGGCCTCGAGAAAAATGGCAACAACGGGAAGATCGGTATCGGCGCCAGCAGGAAGATTATCGACGGGAAGAAGAAAGACGCCGACAGGAGTGGAATCGGCACAGGGAAAAGGAGATTGCAACGTGAAAGGCAAGAAGAGCTAAACAAGGGAGAGAACTCTGGAAGTCGACAGCCGTCAGACACTAAGAGGGAAGGTCCATCGGCAGGCGTCAACATGGTCTTCATGTTGCCGATGGAGTTTCTTGCACCAGCCAGTGATGATGAGTTGGAATTTTCTGATCAGATAGCTCAGTTGGCTCTGGATCCGATGACGGCTATCTTTGAGAAACCGGCCGATGACGAGAGGCAGCATCTTAAAGCTCTGTTCCTCAAAGGAAGGGTTGATGGGCAGCCAATGACCAAGATCCTAGTTGATGGTGGAGCTGCTATTAATATTATGCCATATGCAGTATATCGGAAGCTTGGGAAAGGGGATCAAGATTTGACCAAGACCGATATGATGCTCAAAGACTTTGAAGGAAACGTGTCTCCAGTCAAGGGGGCGATATGTGCAGAGTTGACCATCGGCAGCAAAACCTTGCCGACAACTTTTTTCGTGATCAGCGGAAAAGGTGCTTACAACTTATTATTGGGAAGAGATTGGATTCATGCCAATTGTTGTATCCCATCTACAATGCATCAATGCTTGGTTCAGTGGGTAGGTGACAAGATTGAGATTGTCCCAGGAGATTCTTCTTATGTTATCGCATCGGCAGAAGCGGATACTTACGAAAGGACCAGGTGCATTTCAGGAGAAGTTTGGGAGAAAGATTTTCTCAAAGTTGCCGATTATGAGATTCCACCGATCCAAGCAGTCGGTTCTGACGACGGTTTTTAATGGATAGATTCGCCGATGATGGAAAATTAGGCCAGGGATTCACATCGGCCGATGATTTGGTAGAAATAGATATAGGTAGTGGTGATAAGCCTAGGCCTACTTTTATTAGTGCTAAGTTAGATCCTGAGAGTAAGCAACAATTGACTAGTTTGTTAAAGGAATATAAAGATTGCTTTGCTTGGGATTATACCGAGATGCCTGGTTTAGACCGATCAATTGTTGAACATCGGTTACCCATCAAGTCTGGATTTCGGCCACATCAGCAACCAGCCCGCCGATGCAATGCTAACATTCTACCTGATATTAAGGCCGAAATCACCAAACTTATTGAAGCCAAGTTTATTCGGCAGTGTCGGTATGCCGAGTGGATTTCCAATGTTGTTCCGGTTTACAAGAAGAACGGGAAGCTTCGGGTGTGCATTGATTTCAGGAATCTCAACAAAGCTACGCCGATGGATGGATACCCAATGCCTGTCGCCGATCTACTGGTTGATGCTGCGGCTGGTCATCAGGTCATCAGCTTCATGGATGGTAATGCAGGTTACAATCAAATATTCATGGCGGAGGAAGATATTCCAAAGACCGCATTCAGGTGTCCCGGTCATGTTGGGCTGTTTGAATGGATAGTCATGACTTTTGGGTTGAAGAATGCTGGTGCTGCTTATCAAAGGGCTATGAATTTTATATTTCATGAGTTCATTGGCAAGCTCGTAGAGATTTATATTGATGATGTGGTGGTTAAGTCTGGAGATTTCTCAAAGCATCTTGCCGATTTACAAAAAGTGTTAGAGTGCACAAGGAAGCATGGATTGAAGATGAATCCCAACAAGTGTGCATTTGGTGTATCGGCAGGGCAGTTTCTTGGTTTCATGGTACATCAGAGGGGTATGGAAATTAGTCGAAGATCTATTGATGCCATCAATAAAATAGTGGCCCCTACCAACAAACCGAGCTCCAATCCTTGATCGGCAAGGTAAATTTTATCAGAAGATTTATATCGAATTTGTCTGGTAGGATTCGTGCTTTCAGTCCTCTTCTTAAATTGAAAGCCGATCAAGAGTTTATTTGGGGAGAAGAACAGCAGTTGGCTCTGGATGAAATCAAGAAGTATCTAGTAAATCCTCTAGTTCTAGTTCCACCTCAACAAGGGAAGCCCTTCAGATTGTATTTATCTACCGATGGATCGGTTATCGGTTCAGCTTTAGTTCAAGAATTTGAAGGGAAAGAAAGGGTAATTTATTATTTGAGTAGGAGGTTGATTGATGCTGAAACCAGGTATTCGGCCATTGAGAAACTATGCTTATGCTTATATTTTTCATGTATCAAGCTGAGACATTACCTGTTATCGGCCGAATGCACTGTTGTTTGCAAAGATGACGTGGTCCGATACATGCTATCTATGCCGATTATGAGTGGTAGGATCGGTAAATGGATTTTAGCGCTATCGGAGTTCGATTTGCGTTACGAATCGGCTAAGGCAGTCAAAGGGCAGATTATGGCCGATTTTGTGACTCAGCATTGCGGTCTAGTGGAAACCTTGGAAATTGTACCCTGGACGCTCTTCTTTGATGGATCTACCTGTGACCGGGGGGCAGGAATCGACATTGTATTAGTCTCCCCTAAGGGGAGAAAGTATGAGTTTTCCTTGCCGATTGTTGCCACATCAACAAATAATCAGGCTGAGTATCAAGCTCTGATCAAGGGATTGGAGTTGTTAAGAGAAGTTCGTGCTGATGCTGTTGAAATATTCGGGGATTCTATGTTGGTTATAAATCAATTGGCCGGAAGCTATGAATGCCGAAGTGAAGTTCTCATAACTTATTTCGAGAGAAGTATGCAACTGTTAAAGGAATTCAAGGATTTCCGATTGGAGCATGTTCCCCGATTGCATAATGAAGACGCTAATCGGTTAGCTCAGCATGCCTCGGGATATCAGCCAATGATTAATGCGACATCGGCAGTCGGTGCCGGTGATTGGAGGAAAGAAATTATTGATTATCTAAAAGATCCATCCAAAAAAGTTGAAAGACGGGTTCGATTTCAAGCAACCAAGTATGTGCTCCTTGAAAATGAATTGTATTATCGAACTATCGACGGAATTCTTCTCCGATGCTTGGGTGATGATGAAGCTAGAAGTTTGATGGGGGAAATCCATGAAGGAGTGTGTGGAGCGCATCAGTCAGCTTTTAAGATGAAGTGGATGATTCGAAGGAATGGATATTTTTGGCCAACCATACTTGAAGATTGTTTTAAATATTTCAAGGGATGTCAAGGTTGTCAAAAGTTTGGTAATATCCAGAGAGCACCCGCATCGGCTATGAATCCTATAATAAAGCCTTGGCCGTTCCGGGGATGGGCCATCAATCTGATCGGCCAGATTTATCCACCATCTAGCAAAGGGCATAAGTTCATTCTAGTTGCCACTGACTATTTCACTAAGTGGGTTGAAGCTATTCCTTTGAAGAAAGTCACATCGGCCAATATGATTGATTTTGTGAAGGAGCATATTATTTACTGATTTGGGATTCCCCAAACGATTACTACCGATCAGGGCACCATGTTCACATCGGGGGGGTTCGATGAATTCGCAATCGGTATGGGAATTAAAGTGTTGAATTCTTCTCCTTATTATGCTCAAGCCAATGGGCAGGCCGAAGCGTCTAACAAAGGAATTATCAAGCTTATTAAACGAAAGATTGAAGAAAATCCTAAGCGGTGGCATACATTATTAAATGAAGCATTGTGGTCTTATCGGATGGCTTGTCATGGATCGACCAAGGTATCACCCTATCAATTGGTGTATGGACATGATGCAGTGTTGCCTTGGGAAATTAAGGCTGGATCTAGGCGATTATCTTTTCAAGATCAATTAACTTCCGATGGTTATGCCACTTTGATGACCGATGAATTGGACGATCTAGCAGGGCATCGGTTAAAAGCTTTAATGAGTATAGAAGAAAATAAGAAGAGAGTTGCTAGATGGTATGATAAGAAAGTGAAGGCTAAAGAGTTTGCCGATGGGGATTTGGTATGGAAATTAATTTTACCAATTGGGACCAAAAGTTCGAAGTTTGGAAAGTGGTCTCCTAATTGGGAGGGTCCTTATCGGATAAGTCGATCGGTTCCTGGTAATGCCTACATTCTAGAAACCCTCGAAGGAATTGAATTTCCCAGAGCATTAAACGGCAAATATTTAAAGAAGTACTACCCCAGTATATGGGTCGATGCATAGAAGTTTAGGTGCCGATAACACTCCTATCGGCTGGATCCAAATGCTTGGGGACAAGACTTGGTGTTTCAAAAGTTTAGGCGCCGATAACAGTCCTATCGGCTAGACTAAAAGCTGAGGAAGCAGGAAAGCGCAGATACAATGCCGATGGAAACTCTATGTGTTAAGCAGCGTCTGGATTGCCGATATAGCGCGTAGCCGAATTTGGTTGGCTGCTTCTATCTCTTTGATGTCATCATCGGCAGAACCTTCTATCGGCTTCAGCTTCTTCTTCAGTTGGAGTGCTTTGCGACCATGAGCATTTCGCTCGCGCTCAAGAAGCCTGATGGTCTCTGGCAATTGGCTCTCTTCCTGTTGGGCTTGGGACAGAGCATTCTCTACTTCCTTGAGCTCCGCCAACAGGGACTCTTTTCTTGCCGATAGATCGGATATCTTCTGCTTCAGCGCGTCTCCAGAAGATCTCAGGATACCGATGTTCTTGTGCTTCTCATCGGTCAAAAGCTTCTCTTTCCTCATTTCATCAGAGAGTTGAGTCTGAGCGGCTCTATCGGCAAGCCGCCGAGAAGCTCTTTGGTACTGCAGCTGGCGACTCTCCAGATGAGCGGCTTGGAACAGGATTTCTTCAACATCGGCTGGGATTTGGCCTCTGAGAGTTCTGAACAGGGTCTTGGTAGGGTCGGAATCATCAACCAATTGCGCTGTGTCCTGGTGAAGAAGAGCTGACGATTCTTCCAGCCTGACCCTGACCTCTGCCGATGTGATGCCGACCGTCTGAGAAGTGCTTGCTTCTTCACCTTCTTCTTCAGAGAGATCAATGGCGAAGGAGAACAGGCTATCAGGAGAATCTTGTTCCTGGGAGGGAAAGCAAAATTAGCTCATACTTAGAGAATCGACAAATAGTGCTAACGGTAAACGGTGACTTACTTGCTTCAAGGCGATCTCTTGTCCTTGACTGAGAAGTGCTGACGGAGCTGCAGGCTGATCGGCCAAAGATGCCGATGGAGCTACAGGTTGATCGGCTGAGATTGCCGATGGAACGATATCAACTGAAAGAAGACAAAAGGAGTTATGAGGCTAGATAAGAATAAGTTCATCGGTAGCGATATTGTTAAAGTATGTTACCTGGAGGAGGGACAACGGTTGTCTGAATCGGGAGAACTGCCGATGGTATAACTGGACCCACCGGGCCAGTTGTTTGTTCGCCCATGTCAGCTGATGTATCTTCTGTTTGAGATCCTTCCTGTTGGGGTTCTTCTATCTGTGGTGCTTCCTGCATAGGTGGGGGAGATGGTGCTTGCTATGGTTGGGCTTCTGGAGAAGAAGGAGAAGACTCCACCGGAATTGGAGATACCGGAGGAGGAGGGGGAGTTGCTACCTTCTGGCGCTTTGTTCCAGTCTTAGCACCCATGGTGCCCTTTCTCTTGGGTTGGCTAGACTGGGGGGCATCGGTACTCTCACACCTGGCTTTCGCCGATGCGCCGGTTTGCTGCAATAATGAACAAGAGTTTATAAGCATAAATATAGCCGATATAAAGATAGTCAGCATAAAGGAAAAGATTTGACAGATTGCCTTGAAAGCCCGCGCAAGAGTGGGAGCAGCAACCGTTGGTGATGTCTGAGTTCTTCTGGTGGTGACTTTCCTGAGGCGTACACCCCGATGCACGATGGAAGCTAGAGTGGGAGCATTGTGGCCGATTGAGGAAATCGGGCCTGATGGAAACAAGTCGATCGGCCTGCCACTCCTGCTAACCAATGGAGGAATATTGTCAACCTGCAAAAGGAATACAAGGGTAAGCTGCCGATGGGGGTAATATCGAGAAAATGAAACGTTGGTTTGAGTTACTCACAGCGTCATCGGGAACTTCGTATTCGGAGTCAATCATGCCGCGGTATGAAAGTGCCGATTTGCAGAATAGATGCTCTTTCCATTCTGCCCACCATAACTTGTATGCCTGAGTGATAAAAGCAGCCGGAACCCATTCTGACAGATTTACATCTATATCAGCGTTTGGTGGTAGTTGGGCTGCTCGAGTCCACTCAAGAAGGTTGTTGATAGTTTCTCTGGGTTTTATCACATCGGCATAAGGAAGTGCAATCGGCAACTGGCCGAAAGCTAACTGGCGAGCTAATGCCGATGGATTGTAAAATTCGTAAGTTTGAGGGGAGGTTTTTGTGCTACCAAAGAAATTCACTGGAATGATTCTGGGAGTCACAATTGCCATCATCACCTCATTGTCCCTGTCAAGAGCTTCATCAAATGGATTGAAGGTCAGAGGGAGCATGCTATCTGGGTCATCATAAGCCAACCATGGTCGTTCGTCTCTGGTCAAACCCTCATACAGAGTCTGGAAGAATCGGCCGATCTGATCTGGATTACCCCCTGAACCAGGCAGAACTATGACAGCTTCGCCGAAGTTCAAGGGGGTGCGTGTTGCCGATTCCTCTTCACCCAATACATGGTTTTCAGCTATATCTCTTGGGAAACGCTGTGTGAACAGGTTGAAGTTGAGACGCTTGTGCAGATGCAGATTGAGCCACATGTTGACAAACCACCAGGGGCCTCCCAAGTTGCCAATGGATTGGCCGAGCAGAAGTTTCTAGGCTACTTGATGGAGAAGGTGGTAAGCAGCGCCAAGCAAGTATCGGCCGAGAGGGAATCGGCCACCGTTAGCCAGTCTTTCTGCTGCCGATAGGTAGACAGAAGTTGGTCCTGCCGATCGACCACAGAATACAAACTTGTCCAGCCACATATTCAGAAAGGTGGTTTGTTCCTTTATGGTGACAGATCCTTTCCCACGGTACTTCTGAATGTACCCCGACCAACCGCCGATAGCGCGAGTCTCCACTTTGGCACTAGGGGCAGTATCAAAAAAGTGGGTGCTATCGGCAGAAGATATATCTAGACCAGTAAGAATGGCTACATCGGCAAGAGTAGGAGAAGCAGGGCCGTGGCCAAAGGCAAAAGCATTGAGGGTGTCTGACCAAAAGTAGGATGCAGCTATCAGCAGTGACTCGTTCCTATGCATATCGGTAATGGACAATCTAATGCATTGGGCTAGATTCCTTTCACCCCACTGAGCTTCATTAGAGTTGCTGACCCTCAAGAACCAGTCTTTCCACCCTACAGTTGGGCTGGGCCAAGAGCGGAAGGTGTCCTTCCACAGATCTAAGGAAAAATTTTCGGCTCTGAAGGGGATCCTGTTGGTTTCTGCGTTGATAAGGTCAGTTGGATCTGGGTCCCCTAGAGGGCCGAGGCATTGAAGGTGTGGTTGATCGGTGGGGATGACAATTTTGTTGGACAATTCCTAGTGATTTTGGGCGTAAAAAGAAATACAAAGAGGAAAGAAAAGGAAGATGTTCAGTAAAATGAATTGCGAGTGAACAGGGATATGAAGAAAAATACAGAAGACGGGGTGGAGATTTGACCTCAGGGACGACGAACCCGACGGCCATCTTGCTGCGAAGGAAGCGTGTGAAGGCGCCGGAGTTGATGAAGAGGGGTACTTGTCGGAGACCTTAGGAGTTTTTGGTGGCGCCGCCGCTGGAAAAGTAAAGTTGGGTAGTAGAATGGTGTGATGGGGAAGGAGTACCCAAGAAGGAACTATTTATAGGACAAGATGGGCAAGGGCAAATCCGACTTATCTCTTTGCCGCATCCGAGAAATCCGAGGGTACTCAGGTGGATATGGTAACTGTTCGCACGGTAATCCAGGGATTGTGCAGGTGATTTGACGGGAAGCGGTCATTATCTGAAGATATTTTACTGTGCGAGATCTCCTGGTCGGTCCATCGGCGATATTCTATAACGGTCATATTGCCGATGGGCGGATAGAGGGGAAGTAACCGTTTTTGCGAATATCCTGGTCAGAACATCGGCAGATCTTTGTAACGGTATTGTTGCCGATGTACGACTGAGAAAAATGCCCGTTTAGGAAGTTGGGGATTTCGAGGAATCTGCGGAGGATTAGGATCAGAGTTGTCCAGATTGAGGTTGTCGGTTACCAGATTAGGAGCATTAATTGCGGGAGGAAGCATCATTACTGCAGAGAATTTCGGAGCATTAATAGTTTTATACTCCGAAACTGGGGGGCATGTGTTGACACCATTTTTGGGCGCGTGTCTAGGATGGCAGGATAAGGTGGCAGTACGATGTTTACAAAGCGGGTTGCCGATGAGGATGGTGGCCGATGAGGGAGAAGTTGAATGTGACTAAGTCCACAGGCAGTAATATGGTGCCGATGGCTAGATAAGAAAGTCTGCCGATGACTATGGCAAAGGATTTGCCGATGATGCAAAGGAGGAGTCTGGAAGCTGCCGGTCGTTATGTGGAGGAGTTTCGGTTTGTCACGAGGGATAGTTTTGTTATTTCCTTAATTATTTGCATTGTTTTGTATACGGATTCCGTGTAATTTGGAGTTCGAATTCTAATCGTGTCTGGTTGTAGCTCTTTGAGCAGGGTATAAATATAGACCCTAGGGCCTTGTAATAATCAATCAAGAAATCAATCAAACACACGTTTTTACTCATATTCCAGCATTTACTTTTCGACGACTTCGTCATACTTTTTCCTTTTGTTACGAGTTCTTAGGAATTCGTCGACTTAAGCTCAGCGTGTTCTCAAGTTCCGCGTGAGTACCTCTTAGCCGTGACATCCGGGCGCATCGCTGTTGTCAGGACTAAAGTATTCGAGTTATCACCTTTGCCGATAGCAAGGTCAAATCGGCTGGCACGCCTTAACGTTTGAATCGGGTATTAGCCCTTTGTGTTTGCAGATCAGTTTTGCATCAACACCATCGACTACCCGGAAAGGGTAGAAGAATGGGACCTATTCTAGGACATACAATGCATTACAGACGTATGATCATTACCCTTCAACCGGGTTATTCTATTCCACTTCTAGATAGAGAAACGAACTAAAGGAGAATACTTAATAATACGGCGAAACATTTATACAAAACACCTATCCCGAGCACACGCAAGGGAACCGTAGACAGGCAAGTGAAATCCAATCCACGAAATAAATTGATCCATGGACGGCACCGTTGTGGTAAAGGTCGTAATGCCAGAGGAATCATTACCGTAACAATAGGACCTGGGGATTTCTTGGTTCATCATGCTATTGCTCTAGGTTTGCATACAACTACATTGATTTTAGTAAAGGGTGCTTTAGATGCACGCGGTTCCAAATTAATGCCGGATAAAAAGGATTTCGGGTATAGTTTTCCTTGCGATGGCCCAGGGCGCGGCGGTACTTGTGATATTTCTGCTTGGGACGCGTTTTATTTGGCTGTTTTCTGGATGTTAAATACCATCGGATGGTTACTTTTTATTGGCATTGGAAACACATTACATTATGGCAGGGCAACGTTTCACAATTTAATGAATCCTCCACTTATTTGATGGTCGGGAGGAAGAACCGGTAATAAGCACAAAACCATCCATTCTGGTTCTACATTTGTTTGAATAAAATGTTTCGCCAATTGCATGCGTCTAATCAAAAAAACTTTTCTTATTCGTCTTTTTCTATCTTCCCATTCATCTCCACTATACCCCTCGTCTTCTAATTCCTTCCATTCTACCAAAGAATTCTCTATAATAATTCGCAAATCTAAATCCGCTAATTGTTCTCTAATAGCACCTGCTCCTGTTGCAATTTCCCGATTTCGAAATGTTGCAAAGCCTGGGGTAGAAAAAAAGGGAGAAATACTGTGGTTACAGGATGAAATTTCATCCTCGAATAAACCCCGTAATCGTAAGAAAGTAGGTTTTTTAGCGCTGGGCCTAGCAAAAGAGAAATCACCATATACTAGGCCCTCCAATTTCTTAAGGGGTTTATCTAAAAGATTCGCAATATAACTAGGAAGACCTTTCAAATACCACACATGAGTCACTGGACATGCTAGTTTGATGTATCCCATTTGATATCTTCGTATCCGAGAATCAACAAATTCTACCCCGCATTTTTGACAAAATCTTTCGTCTTCGTTTTCAGCTACGCTCGCTCGAGAGTTTCCACAAGCACAAATTCCGCTTTTATGGGTCCAAAGATTCTTTCGCAAAACAATCCATCTTTTTCTGGTTTATCGGTTTTATAATGAAAAGTGGAGGGCCTTGTGACTTCGCCAACGACTTCCCCATTAGGTAGGATTTTTTTAGCCCAAGCCTTTATTTGTTTAGGGGAAACGAGTCCAATTTGAAGTTGTTTATGTTTATATTGGTCAATCATAAAATAGAAATAATAAAAAAATTTATATTTATTCCGATCAAACATCCTCCCTATTAACCCGGAAGTTCTTCTCAGATACAAGGAAATGGTTCAGTTCTAGAGCCAAAGATCGTAGTTCTCGAACGAGCACTCGAAAAGATTCTGGCGGATCCTCGTCAAATCCAAGTTGGTGAAGATCATGATTTGGGCTGGCATAGTAGTTATTACCTTTGCAATTGCGGTTCGAATCTATCCGATCTTTATCTTTTTGCTCAAAGAACGAATAAAACCCCTTGTTGAAGCCCTTTATGATAAGCTTCCCTGGATCTGGGAAGTTTCTCTTTCACGGTATTGGGATCGTTTGATCGATTTCCTTGATCGCTACTTATGGGCGTGCGCTCAAAGGATACAAACAGGGATTCACAAACAAAAAGGGGAATTCGTAGTCACTTTTTCCTGTCGCGTAAAAAAAAGGCTTTACGCGAGAGCAATAGAGGTTGGGATACATCTATCTCTTCTGAGCAACCTCTTTTGGATTCTTAAGACCACCCTTGCAGTAGGATACCGTCTGCTTTAGGTTCTTTATTATCTCCTTCGAGGGGTTTTTAGGATCATTTGTCAAGTTTGATCAGTACTATAATCCTAAGTATTTTATTGATTAGGCGGCACCCAGATTTGAACTGGGGGTAAAGGATTTGCAGTCCCCTGCCTTACCACTTGGCCATGCCGCCAAAAAATCCGATCTAAAATCGAGAAAAGAGCAAGTATTCATCCACATTTTTTTACTAATTACTAAAATTACTAAAACCTTTTTTTCTTTTATCTTGAATCTAATTCTACTTACTTTCTTTTTTCGAATCTTTTTCAAAAAATCAATTTCTGCTTTTTTGGATCCAGTTTCGCTTATTCTCCTCGATGGATTCTATCTTAAAACACACATTGCTAACACTAGAAAACTTCCCGTTTCTTTCTATTCTATTGAGATGACAAATAAGAAAAAGTCCCGTCGCTGTCTCGGCTGTGCTACCGGAGGCTCTAGGGAAGTCGGAGGAGAGAGCACTCATCTTGGGGTGGGCTTACTACTTATATGCTTTCAGCAGTTATCCTCTCCACACTTGGCTACCCAGCGTTTACCGTAGGCACGATAACTGGTACACCCAGAGGTGCGTCCTTCCCGGTCCTCTCGTACTAAGGAAAGGTCCTCTCAATGCTCTAATGCCCACACCGGAATAATGGACCGAACTGTCTCACGACGTTCTGATTATCCGCAAAAAATTACGGTAGAGCGTGTTATGAGTGTCTACGCAGTGGACTTGATTTTACCAAAGATGATGAAAACGTAAACTCACAACCATTTATGCGCTGGAGAGACCGTTTTGTCTTTTGTGCCGAAGCAATTTATAAAGCACAAGCCGAAACCGGTGAAATCAAGGGGCATTACTTGAATGCGACTGCAGGTACATGCGAAGAAATGATTAAGAGAGCTGTATTTGCAAAGGAATTAGGGGTTCCTATTGTAATGCATGACTACTTAACAGGAGGATTCACCGCAAATACTACTTTGTCTCATTATTGCCGCGACAACGGCCTACTTCTTCACATTCACCGAGCAATGCATGCAGTTATTGATAGACAGAAAAATCATGGTATGCATTTCCGTGTATTAGCTAAAGCATTGCGTATGTCGGGGGGAGATCATATCCACTCCGGTACAGTAGTAGGTAAGTTAGAAGGGGAGGAAGGTCGGAATCAGCAATTGATAAAAAAGAAAGGATATGGGCTCGCGTGAGTAGAAAACAAAAGATATCTATTTTAGTTCTATCATCAGCTATGGGTTCGAATCT
>NC_012872.2:38370527-38375527 GCF_000003195.3 Sorghum bicolor
TACCGCCCCGGCAAGGAATGGCTCGCTCTTTCCTAAAGCTGAGGGAATGAGCCAGGCGCGCAGCGGAGAAGAGAAGCACCAAAGAAATCTATCTACTATGGGCAGACTCTCATGGATGTGTTAAGTTTTCTACCTGTTTGGCTATGATAACAGGCAGAAATGAGAAACTTCAACGCTCCACTCTACGAGAAAAAATACTCCTGAAAGGAATTGGGTTGGAAAGCCTAAGGAAGAAGCCATTTGTAGCACTAAGAGGAAGATGTCTCACAACCCGCCTACGGATAATACGTGCCGATATAGGAATGAAGCATGCATAAACTCGTAAGTCAATAGTGAATTTGGTTGCATCGAAGGCGGATAAATTCAATAATGAGGGCCGCCCTACACATTCCAGACATTCAAGACCCTTAGCTTACACCCTCCACTAGCCCTAGCACTTCTCCGCAGCCATCCAATGTGCCACTTCCCACACATTAACATTGAAGCGAGAATGTGTCAATATGATAGAAATCCGTGTCAAATCTCCTTCTTCGCCTGGCACCCGATAATTTATTTATTAGAGTACAGTATCGGCAAGGAATCTCGATTATTAATTCGATTTTTTTAAGTATTATTAAGTAAGCCATCCACAATGCATAGGACTACCCCTCCCCATTTCCTAATTTTGAATGGAATACTTTATTATTTTTTAGTCCCTTTAATTGACATAGATGCAAATACTTTACTAAGATGATGCACAAGAAAGGGTCAGGATAGCTCAGTTGGTAGAGCAGAGGACTGAAAATCCTCGTGTCACCAGTTCAAATCTGGTTCCTGGCACAGAAAAAAAGGATCTACCGAATAGATATTGATACAAATATTTTGAGATGGATTGGGATAAATATTCATTAAAAATCTACTTAGTCTAGAGTAAGTAGATAAATGTCTAGAGTAAGTAGATAAATCTCTAAACACTTCTTTTTCTTTTAAAAATAAAAAAGGGTTCAAATCTCTGGTTCTTTTCTTTATGGTATAGAAAGAGGTGAGATTAGGTGCCCTTTTCTTCATTTTGCATTTCTTATTAATTTTGTATGCCGCTATTCCGAAGAATATTTTTTTTTATTCTTGCTTATCCTACTTTCCTAGTTGTTCTAAGTAATATGCGCGGTACAAAGTTCGTGGTAGGAACTTCTTTGAGTCATTGTATTTTTCTGTTCATACGAAGGAAACAAATATGTGATTTTCCAAATTGGAAAATCGAAATGAAGCCCTTTTTGTTCAGTCTATCTGGACCTTTTTGTATAATAGGAATTAATTAGAATATTATATTCTAAGTATTTCGTTTCGTCTAGGAACAGAACCTCAAAATATTCCTTTACTTTAATAAAATCTGGAATTGTGTTGTATAAGTGAACATGAATTTATTATCACTCAATGAGCATCTTGTATTTCATAGAAATTGGGGGTTATATAGTCCTTACGTAAGGGCCAGCCTATCCAACTTTCAGGCATTAAGATACGTTTAAGACGTGGATGATTATCATAAGAAATTCCCACCATATCATAAGATTCGCGTTCTTGAAAATCGGCACTTCTCCAAACCCAGAAAACAGACGGGATTCTAGGATTATCCTTTTGGGCAAAGACTTTTATGCATACCTCTTCTGGGTTATCTATACCATACTGTATTCTCGTAAGATGATACACGCTAGCTAAAGATCCACCGGGTGCTACGTCATAAGCACATTGGGAACGTAAATAATTGTAACCATATACATATAAAATGACAGCAATGGAATCCCAATCCCCCGCTTTTATTTGTAAAGTCTCGACTCCTCGATGATCGAAGCCCAAAGACCTATGAACCACGTCATGTTTAACTAGCCAATTAGATAACCAACCCTGCTGCATTGTCTTGATCTCTCCCCCTTTGTATAAATATTTCACATTTCAAATGCAAGTTTGAAAGATTGCACTGCTCTTTCTTTTTCTGCACAAAAGAACCCCTCCTAATTCACTAATTTGTAGGAAGATACTGAACTTTTGGATTTGAAAAAAGTTTCAGAAGATATATCTAAAGTAGATGGTGATTGATAGAGCAATTCTTGTTCGTAAGTTCCAGTGTGAGTACTGCGCCGAACATAAAGTTTGTGACGGGTAGTAAAAGATCTATTTTTCTTTTGACTTTGACATAGAGTTCGATCCTCAATTATTTCTCGCGCTATCTTCTTACGAAGTTTTGTTAGGGCATCTATAACAGCCTCTGGTTTAGGCGGGCAACCCGGCAGGTAGACGTCCACAGGAATTAACTTATCAACTCCTCGAACAGTACTATAGGAATCTGTACTGAACATGCCCCCTGTAATAGTACAGGCTCCCATAGCAATGACGTATTTCGGTTCAGGCATTTGCTCATATAATCGCACTAAAGATGGAGCCATTTTCATTGTTACCGTACCAGCTGTTAAAATTAGGTCCGCTTGTCTAGGACTTGATCTCGGTACCAATCCATAACGATCAAAGTCGAATCGCGAGCCTATTAATGAGGCAAATTCAATGAAACAACAACTGGTACCATATAGAAGGGGCCATAAACTTGAGAGTCTTGACCAATTCGAAAGATCGTTTGGTGTAGTTGAAATAACGGAATTAGAACTTGTTTGGTCGAGTAACGGAAACTCAATCAAACTCATAATTGTCTCAATGGAATCTTTTCCTTCTTTTTTTTTCTGAATATTCAGTTAAGACCATTCCAAGGCTCCTTTTCGCCATGCATAAACTAAACCAACAACTAGGATAAGCACAAAAATGAAAGCTTCGATAAAAACGGATACACCCAATACGTCGAAACTCATTGCCCAAGGGTAGAGAAAGACTGTTTCCACATCAAAAACAACAAAAACTAGCGCAAACATGTAATAGCGTATTCGGAATTGTAACCAAGCCCCCCCCATGGGTTCTATACCCGATTCATAACTAGAAAGCTTCTCTGGTCCTTCACTAACCGGGGCTAAAAGTCCTGAAATCCAAAATACCAAAATAGGAATAAGGCTTGCTATTATTAGAAATGTCCAAAAAATATCATATTCGTGAAGCAGAAACATAAATGTACTCCCATTAATGTGGAATAGGCGGAACTGAATTAGTCAATTCAAGTTGACATTGTCAATTTATCCAGAACTTCTCTCTTTTCCTCGGTGAAACAAGAATCTGTTTTGCTCAAACCAAAGGCAAGGAGCGCTTACTTTAGGCTTTGTTTCTTTTGTGATATGTCTTCCTTAAGGATTCATCCAATGTAATCCCCACTGCCCTTCTTTATTTATTTTGTATCGGGTTACTAAATACTAAACAAATTCAAGAAATAAGAGAATTCAGAATAGCTACCAGAAAGACTAATCCAATCCATAATGATGTACCGGAAAATACAACGTTTTTATTATTTGACCAACCATCAGGAGAAGCAAATACAAGGGGTACACTAATTACTAAAACTGAGGAAGTCGCAATTAATGCAAAAACAGCTAATTGGAAAGCAATAGTCATATTTATGATCCTCCAAACTACCTTCAAATAAAGTTGACTACATATTTCTATTTGATCCCTCACTTAATCAAAATTGTACGAAAATACAAGAAGTAGGAGGGGTTTAATCATGAATCCATTGATTCTTCTTTTTATTAAAACTTTTTCCTTACCGCTTTTATTTGGATATGGAGTTGAGGGGAGGGGATTTAGCCTTTATTTCACAAACGGATATAGCGGATTCTGTATCCGTGTATACAGTATACAGAGATATATTGAAAGTGGACTTGCATCTGAGATGAGTTAGTAGATCATTTCATATAGCAATGTTCTATTTGTAGTTACCAATGAATAGGATAGAGAAGCTCTATCCTAGATTTCTATGGTATATGGAATTTATGGTTTCCTTTGGTTTAAATCCAATCATCTAGATTGGAAGAAGCAATTCCCCCATTGGTAACAAATGGTTATCCATTAAGCGGAGGAAATAGTAATAAAAAGAAAAAGGCTTATGCTCCTTTATCTTAAAAGAACGGACTAAAGGGTCAGCTACTTAGCCAACTTTCATAATTAAATACCGTCACTGTATGAATAATTCTTATTGTGAAAAGAGTTATTTACTCTATAATGGATAGGTAGAGCCAAAGAATGTGAACTATACAAGTTCACAATACCTTTTGATGAAATGAAAGAAAGGGCTCCGGTGTATAGAGAGGGCCTCGCCGTTTAAAAGGGAACCATAAAAACGATGGAACCCACTGTTTTTTTAGTATCGTTAGAATTTGTTATTTCTATGCGAAATAACTGAATAGAATAAAAAATCGTGGTTGGGAAGGTTATAGTAGCAAAAGCCATTGGAATTAATTCTAAACAAAAGTAGAAGTTCAAAACCTAATAAATTTAATTATCTCTTCCATTCTATGGCCCCAAGAATGCCAATATTAGCACGAATCGTACGGAAATGTAACTCGGTATTCAAACAACTATTCAGAGTTCCTAGAGCTCCTTGTACAGCTTGTTGGAAAACCCGTTGTCGGACCTGATTCCCAATCCATCTCGAGTAATTTTTATCAATACCTATTCGGTAGATCCTTTTTTCTGTGCCAGGAACCAGATTTGAACTGGTGACACGAGGATTTTCAGTCCTCTGCTCTACCAACTGAGCTATCCTGACCATTTATTGTGCATCATCCTAGTAGAGTACGTACTTGTATCTATGTCAATTAAAGGGACTAAAAAAGAAAAAAGTCTTCTAAAATTGGACTTAGTAAATGTCAGGATAATGATATGGATTGTGAATGACTTACTTAATAATAGGGATTACTTGCCTATACTATAATATGTTCATTTGTATGAATGGGATAAGATCCAAAGAAGTAAGTTCGGATCCGTTTGTGAAAGAGTAGAATAAGAAAGATAGTGAATCTTGTTTGAACCATTAATGAAAAATAGAGGTTGGTACAATAGTTAGGAAGTAAAATGGGCTTTTTATTGGGGAT